>NW_026137723.1:0-8059 GCF_019393585.1 Leptopilina boulardi
ATTCAAGATGAGCCAAAAATTCAGAACGTTCGCCGAACAAAAAAAAAATTTTTTTAAAAAAAAAAAATTTTTATTGGAAAACCTTCAGAATGGTGAAAAACTACAATATCAATAATAAAAAATTGACATTTTTAAAAAATAGGGTAAAAACAACCCCCATTAAGAATAAATATAAAAATATTACGAATATGACGACTTTCCTGTTCGCCTTTTTTCCTAAAAATATTTTCAAAAATTCTCTTTTATTATCCCCTTCCAAAATCCATATTCGGTATATCGCGCTCGAACCCCTAAAACCACCCCTAACACATATATCCCATACAAAGCCTCAAATTGGTCAATTTCACGACTTTCCTGTTCGCCTTTTTTCCTAAAAATATTTTTAAAAATTCTCTTTTAATATCCCCTTCGAAAATCCATATTCGGTAAAACGCGCTCGAACCCCTAAAACCACCCCTAACACATATATCCCATAGAAGGCCTCAAATTGGTCAATTTCACGACTTTCCTGTTCGCCTTTTTTCCTAAAAATATTTTTAAAAATTCTCTTTTATTACCCCCTTCCAAAATCCATATTCGGTATAACGCGCTCGAACCCCTAAAACCACCCCTAACACATATATCGCTTGCCGGACCGTATATTGGTCAATTTCACGACTTTCCTGTTCGCCTTTTTTCCTAAAAATATTTTCAAAAATTCTCTTTTATTATCCCCTTCCAAAATCCATATTCGGTATAACGCGCTCGAACCCCTAAAACCACCCCTAACACATATATCGCTTGCCGGACCGTATATTGGTCGAATTCACGACTTTCCTGTTCGCCTTTTTTCCTAAAAATATTTTTAAAAATTCTCTTTTATTATCCCCTTCTAAAATCCATATTCGGTATAACGCGCTCGAACCCCTAAAACCACCCCTAACACATATATCCCATAGAAGGCCACAAATTGGTCAATTTCACGACTTTCCTGTTCGCCTTTTTTCCTAAAAATATTTTTAAAAATTCTCTTTTATTATCCCCTTCCAAAATCCATATTCGGTATAACGCGCTCGAACCCCTAAAACCACCCCTAACACATATATCCCATAGAAGGCCACAAATTGGTCAATTTCACGACTTTCCTGTTCGCCTTTTTTCCTAAAAATATTTTCAAAAATTCTCTTTTATAATCCCCTTCCAAAATCCATATTCGGTATAACGCGCTCGAACCCCTAAAACCACCCCTAACACATATATCCCATAGAAGGCCACAAATTGGTCAATTTCACGACTTTCCTGTTCGCCTTTTTTCCTAAAAATATTTTTAAAAATTCTCTTTTATTATCCCCTTCCAAAATCCATATTCGGTATAACGCGCTCGAACCCCTAAAACCACCCCTAACACATATATCCCATAGAAGGCCACAAATTGGTCAATTTCACGACTTTCCTGTTCGCCTTTTTTCCTAAAAATATTTTTAAAAATTCTCTTTTATTATCCCCTTCCAAAATCCATATTCGGTATAACGCGCTCGAACCCCTAAAACCACCCCTAACACATATATCCCATAGAAGGCCACAAATTGGTCAATTTCACGACTTTCCTGTTCGCCTTTTTTCCTAAAAATATTTTTAAAAATTCTCTTTTATTATCCCCTTCCAAAATCCATATTCGGTATAACGCGCTCGAACCCCTAAAACCACCCCTAACACACATATCCCATAGAAGGCCTCAAATTGGTCAATTTCACGACTTTCCTGTTCGCCTTTTTTCCTAAAAATATTTTTAAAAATTCTCTTTTATTATCCCCTTCCAAAATCCATATTCGGTATAACGCGCTCGAACCCCTAAAACCACCCCTAACACACATATCCCATAGAAGGCCTCAAATTGGTCAATTTCACGACTTTCCTGTTCGCCTTTTTTCCTAAAAATATTTTTAAAAATTCTCTTTTATTATCCTCTTTCAAAATCCATATTCGGTATAACGCGCTCGAACCCCTGAAAACCACCCCTAACACATATATCGCTTGCGGGACCGTATATTGGTCAATTTCGCGACTTTTCTTATCGCCTTTTTTCCTAAAAATATTTTTAAAAATTCTCTTTTATTATCCCCTTCGAAAATCCATATTCGGTATAACGCGCTCGAACCCCTAAAACTACTCCTAACACATATATCCCATACAAAGCCTCAAATTGGTCAAATCATTATTAATATAATATAATTATTTAGATTAAATTTATTTAATGACCAATAACTGGTTCCGCATCCAATATATTGACCAATTTGAGGCCTTCTACGGGATATAGGGGTGGTTTTAGGGGTTCGAGCGCGTTATACCGAATATGGATTTTCGAAGGGGATAATAAAAGAGAATTTTTGAAAATATTTTTAGGAAAAAAGGCGAACAGGAAAGTCGTGAAATTGACCAATTTGAGGCCTTCTATGGGATATACGTGTTAGGGGTGGTTTTAGGGGTTCGAGCGCGTTATACCGAATATGGATTTTGGAAGGGGATTATAAAAGAGAATTTTTAAAAATATTTTTAGGAAAAAAGGCGAGCAGGAAAGTCGTGAATTCGACCAATATACGGTCCGGCAAGCGATATATGTGTTAGGGGTGGTTTTCAGGGGTTCGAGCGCGTTTTACCGAATATGGATTTTCGAAGGGGATAATAAAAGAGAATTTTTAAAAATATTTTTAGGAAAAAAGGCGAACAGGAAAGTCGTGAAATTGACCAATTTGAGGCTTTGTATGGGATATATGTGTTAGGGGTGGTTTTAGGGGTTCGAGCGCGTTTTACCGAATATGGATTTTGGAAGGGGATTATAAAAGAGAAATTTTAAAAATATTTTTAGGAAAAAAGGCGAACAGGAAAGTCGTGAATTCGACCAATATACGGTCCGGCAAGCGATATATGTGTTAGGGGTGGTTTTCAGGGGTTCGAGCGCGTTATACCGAATATGGATTTTGGAAGGGGATAATAAAAGAGAATTTTTAAAAATATTTTTAGGAAAAAAGGCGAACAGGAAAGTCGTGAAATTGACCAATTTGAGGCCTTCTATGGGATATATGTGTTAGGGGTGGTTTTCAGGGGTTGGAGCGCGTTATACCGAATATGGATTTTGGAAGGGGATAATAAAAGAGAATTTTTGAAAATATTTTTAGGAAAAAAGGCGAACAGGAAAGTCGTGAAATTGACCAATTTGAGGCTTTGTATGGGATATATGTGTTAGGGGTGGTTTTAGGGGTGGTTTTAGGGGTTCGAGCGCGTTTTACCGAATATGGATTTTGGAAGGGGATTATAAAAGAGAATTTTTAAAAATATTTTTAGGAAAAAAGGCGAACAGGAAAGTCGTGAATTCGACCAATATACGGTCCGGCAAGCGATATATGTGTTAGGGGTGGTTTTCAGGGGTTCGAGCGCGTTATACCGAATATGGATTTTGGAAGGGGATAATAAAAGAGAATTTTTAAAAATATTTTTAGGAAAAAAGGCGAACAGGAAAGTCGTGAAATTGACCAATTTGAGGCCTTCTATGGGATATATGTGTTAGGGGTGGTTTTAGGGGTTCGAGCGCGTTTTACCGAATATGGATTTTCGAAGGGGATAATAAAAGAGAATTTTTAAAAATATTTTTAGGAAAAAAGGCGAACAGGAAAGTCGTGAAATTGACCAATTTGAGGCTTTGTATGGGATATATGTGTTAGGGGTGGTTTTAGGGGTTCGAGCGCGTTTTAACGAATATGGATTTTCGAAGGGGATAATAAAAGAGAATTTTTAAAAATATTTTTAGGAAAAAAGGCGAACAGGAAAGTCGTGAAATTGACAAATTTGAGGCTTTGTATGGGATATATGTGTTAGGGGTGGTTTTCAGGGGTTCGAGCGCGTTATACCGAATATGGATTTTGGAAGGGGATAATAAAAGACAATTTTTAAAAATATTTTTAGGAAAAAAGGCGAACAGGAAAGTCGTGAAATTGACCAATTTGAGGCTTTGTATGGGATATATGTGTTAGGGGTGGTTTTAGGGGTGGTTTTAGGGGTTCGAGCGCGTTTTACCGAATATGGATTTTGGAAGGGGATTATAAAAGAGAATTTTTAAAAATATTTTTAGGAAAAAAGGCGAACAGGAAAGTCGTGAATTCGACCAATATACGGTCCGGCAAGCGATATATGTGTTAGGGGTGGTTTTCAGGGGTTCGAGCGCGTTATACCGAATATGGATTTTGGAAGGGGATAATAAAAGTGAATTTTTAAAAATATTTTCAGGAAAAAAGGCGAACAGGAAAGTCGTGAAATTGACCAATTTGAGGCCTTCTATGGGATATATGTGTTAGGGGTGGTTTTAGGGGTTCGAGCGCGTTATACCGAATATGGATTTTCGAAGGGGATAATAAAAGAGAATTTTTAAAAATATTTTTAGGAAAAAAGGCGAACAGGAAAGTCGTGAAATTGACCAATTTGAGGCCTTCTATGGGATATATGTGTTAGGGGTGGTTTTAGGGGTTCGAGCGCGTTTTACCGAATATGGATTTTCGAAGAAGATAATAAAAGAGAATTTTTAAAATTATTTTTAGGAAAAAAGGCGAACAGGAAAGTCGTGAAATTGACCAATTTGAGGCTTTGTATGGGATATATGTGTTAGGGGTGGTTTTAGGGGTTCGAGCGCGTTATACCGAATATGGATTTTGGAAGGGGATAATAAAAGAGAATTTTTAAAATTATTTTTAGGAAAAAAGGCGAACAGGAAAGTCGTGAAATTGACCAATTTGAGGCTTTGTATGGGATATATGTGTTAGGGGTGGTTTTAGGGGATCGAGCGCGTTTTACCGAATATGGATTTTCGAAGGGGATAATAAAAGAGAATTTTTAAAAATATTTTTAGGAAAAAAGGCGAACAGGAAAGTCGTGAAATTGACCAATTTGAGGCTTTGTATGGGATATATGTGTTAGGGGTGGTTTTAGGGGTTCGAGCGCGTTATACCGAATATGGATTTTCGAAGGGGATAATAAAAGAAAATTTTTAAAAATATTTTTAGGAAAAAAGGCGAACAGGAAAGTCGTGAATTCGACCAATATACGGTCCGGCAAGCGATATATGTGTTAGGGGTGGTTTTCAGGGGTTCGAGCGCGTTATACCGAATATGGATTTTGGAAGGGGATAATAAAAGTGAATTTTTAAAAATATTTACAGGAAAAAAGGCGAACAGGAAAGTCGTGAAATTGACCAATTTGAGGCCTTCTATGGGATATATGTGTTAGGGGTGGTTTTAGGGGTTCGAGCGCGTTATACCGAATATGGATTTTCGAAGGGGATAATAAAAGAGAATTTTTAAAAATATTTTTAGGAAAAAAGGCGAACAGAAAAGTCGTGAAATTGACCAATTTGAGGCCTTCTATGGGATATATGTGTTAGGGGTGGTTTTAGGGGTTCGAGCGCGTTATACCGAATATGGATTTTCGAAGAAGATAATAAAAGAGAATTTTTAAAATTATTTTTAGGAAAAAAGGCGAACAGGAAAGTCGTGAAATTGACCAATTTGAGGCTTTGTATGGGATATATGTGTTAGGGGTGGTTTTAGGGGTTTGAGCGCGTTATACCGAATATGGATTTTGGAAGGGGATAATAAAAGAGAATTTTTAAAAATATTTTTAGGAAAAAAGGCGAACAGGAAAGTCGTGAAATTGACCAATTTGAGGCTTTGTATGGGATATATGTGTTAGGGGTGGTTTTAGGGGATCGAGCGCGTTTTACCGAATATGGATTTTCGAAGGGGATAATAAAAGAGAATTTTTAAAAATATTTTTAGGAAAAAAGGCGAACAGGAAAGTCGTGAAATTGACCAATTTGAGGCTTTGTATGGGATATATGTGTTAGGGGTGGTTTTAGGGGTTCGAGCGCGTTATACCGAATATGGATTTTCGAAGGGGATAATAAAAGAAAATTTTTAAAAATATTTTTAGGAAAAAAGGCGAACAGGAAAGTCGTGAATTCGACCAATATACGGTCCGGCAAGCGATATATGTGTTAGGGGTGGTTTTCAGGGGTTCGAGCGCGTTATACCGAATATGGATTTTGGAAGGGGATAATAAAAGAGAATTTTTAAAAATATTTTTAGGAAAAAAGGCGAACAGGAAAGTCGTGAAATTGACCAATTTGAGGCTTTGTATGGGATATATGTGTTAGGGGTGGTTTTAGGGGATCGAGCGCGTTTTACCGAATATGGATTTTCGAAGGGGATAATAAAAGAGAATTTTTAAAAATATTTTTAGGAAAAAAGGCGAACAGGAAAGTTGTGAAATTGACCAATTTAAGGCTTTGTATGGGATATATGTGTTATGGGTGGTTTTAGGGGTTCGAGCGCGTTATACCGAATATGGATTTTGGAAGGGGATAATAAAAGACAATTTTTAAAAATATTTTTAGGAAAAAAGGCGAACAGGAAAGTCGTGAAATTGACCAATTTGAGGCTTTGTATGGGATATATGTGTTAGGGGTGGTTTTAGGGGTGGTTTTAGGGGTTCGAGCGCGTTTTACCGAATATGGATTTTGGAAGGGGATTATAAAAGAGAATTTTTAAAAATATTTTTAGGAAAAAAGGCGAACAGGAAAGTCGTGAATACGACCAATATACGGTCCGGCAAGCGATATATGTGTTAGGGGTGGTTTTCAGGGGTTCGAGCGCGTTATACCGAATATGGATTTTGGAAGGGGATAATAAAAGTGAATTTTTAAAAATATTTTCAGGAAAAAAGGCGAACAGGAAAGTCGTGAAATTGACCAATTTGAGGCCTTCTATGGGATATATGTGTTAGGGGTGGTTTTAGGGGTTCGAGCGCGTTATACCGAATATGGATTTTCGAAGGGGATAATAAAAGAGAATTTTTAAAAATATTTTTAGGAAAAAAGGCGAACAGGAAAGTCGTGAAATTGACCAATTTGAGGCTTTGTATGGGATATATGTGTTAGGGGTGGTTTTAGGGGTTCGAGCGCGTTATACCGAATATGGATTTTGGAAGGGGATAATAAAAGAGAATTTTTAAAAATATTTTTAGGAAAAAAGGCGAACAGGAAAGTCGTGAAATTGACCAATTTGAGGCTTTGTATGGGATATATGTGTTAGGGGTGGTTTTAGGGGTTCGAGCGCGTTTTACCGAATATGGAGTTTCGAAGGGGATAATAAAAGAGAATTTTTAAAAATATTTTTAGGAAAAAAGGCGAACAGGAAAGTCGTGAAATTGACCAATTTGAGGCTTTGTATGGGATATATGTGTTAGGGGTGGTTTTAGGGGTTCGAGCGCGTTTTACCGAATATGGATTTTGGAAGGGGATTATAAAAGAGAATTTTTAAAAATATTTTTAGGAAAAAAGGCGAACAGGAAAGTCGTGAATTCGACCAATTTACGGTCCGGCAAGCGATATATGTGTTAGGGGTGGTTTTCAGGGGTTCGAGCGCGTTATACGGAATATGGATTTTGGAAGGGGATAATAAAAGAGAATTTTTAAAAATATTTTCAGGAAAAAAGGCGAACAGGAAAGTCGTGAAATTGACCAATTTGAGGCCTTCTATGGGATATATGTGTTAGGGGTGGTTTTAGGGATTCGAGCGCGTTATACCGAATATGGATTTTCGAAGGGGATAATAAAAGAGAATTTTTAAAAATATTTTTAGGAAAAAAGGCGAACAGGAAAGTCGTGAAATTGACCAATTTGAGGCTTTGTATGGGATATATGTGTTAGGGGTGGTTTTAGGGATTCGAGCGCGTTATACCGAATATGGATTTTCGAAGGGGATAATAAAAGAGAATTTTTAAAAATATTTTTAGGAAAAAAGGCGAACAGGAAAGTCGTCATATTCGTAATATTTTTATATTTATTCTTAATGGGGGTTGTTTTTACCCTATTTTTAAAAAATGTCAATTTTTTATTATTGATATTGTAGTTTTTCACCATTCTGAAGGTTTTCCAATAAAAATTTTTTTTTTTTTTTTAAAATTTTTTTTGTTCGGCGAACGTTCTGAATTTTTGGCTCATCATTCAAGCCGAAAATAGATTCTTCGCAAATCT